>NC_083421.1:63731837-63774337 GCF_020745735.1 Hemiscyllium ocellatum
ACCCACACCAACCTCACCCTGAGACACCACCCTCACCAACCTCACCCCGCGACACCACCCACACCAACCTCACCCTGGGGCACCACCCACACCAACCTCACCCAGGGACACCACCCTCACCAACCTCACCCTGAGACACCACCCACACCAACCTCACCCTGAGACACCACCCACACCAACCTCTCCCCAGGACCCCACCCACACCAACCTCACCCTGAGACACCACCCACACCAACCTCACCCTGAGACCCCACCCACACCAACCTCACCCAGGGACACCACCCACACCAACCTCACCCTGAGACACCACCCATACCAACCTCTCACCCAGGGACACCACCCACACCAACCTCTCACCCTGGGACACCACCCTCACTAACCTCACCCTGCGACACCACCCACACCAACCTCACCCTGGGACACCACCCACACCAACTTCACACCCAGGGGCACCACCCACACCAACCTCACCCTGAGACACCACCCACACCAACCTCTCACCCAGGGACACCACCCACACCAACCTCACCCTGGGACACCCTCCCGGAGCCCCATCATGTGGCCTCTCTGACCTGGGCAGGGCACTGAGAATCATGGGATAGCTCATGGATGGGCCGCACTGGAATGCTGCAGCAAGGTCATGGTGGGCACACAGAGCTACCCAGCTGATGGACCGGAGCAGACTTCGTTTCAGGGCTCTTCATTCACCTAGCGCCTTCCTGGAGACTCCCACACCTCTCACAGAGTGTCACTGTGTCATGGGACCGGAGGGTTACTCTCCCATTAGAGAGCGAGAGAGACAGCGCGAGGTGACTGTTGGTGGTTTAATGTGAGGGTCACCCCACCTCAGGCAAAGGGGGAGAGGCTAATGAGAGTCTGTCACGGTAACCTCAGGCCGTGTCACATTGCATTGTAAACCTGCCATCCAGCCAACGGAGCTAACTGAGACGTACACTCAGCAGGAGGAGGAGGTTGGGGTTCCTGGAGGTTTGGTTGAGTGACCCCAGGAGGGGGTGAAGTGGGTGTTTGAGTCTGGATGGAGCAGGATTCACTCTCCTGCTGCAGCAGCTCTACGTTTGTGAGAATGCAGAGAGAGAGAGAGAGACAGAGAGAGAGACAGAGAGACAGACAGAGAGAGAGAGACAGACAGACAGACAGAGAGATAGAGAGAGAGACAGAGAGACAGACAGAGACAGACAGAGAGAGACAGACAGACAGAGAGAGAGAGACAGAGAGACAGACAGAGAGAGAGACAGACAGAGAGACAAACAGAGACAGAGAGACAGAGAGAAAGAGACAGAGAGACAGAGACATTGTTCCTCATCATCTGAGTCTGACTCAGCCACAAAACCAAACCTCTCTGAGTGTAATGACTGTGAACTGCTGAGGGCAGTCAGTTTCAGTAACGTTCCCATTCCTGATCTAAACTGAGCAATTCCCAGTTTGCTCAGCAATACTGTAACTCGATACACTGCAGCTAATAACAGCCTGCAGGGCAGTTTCCATTACACACTCTCCACAGACACACACACTCACGCACACACACACAGGACACACACACAGACACACTCGCACCCTCTCACACTTCCTCAAACACACACTAACACACATTCCCTCACTCACACATTCCTTCACACATTCTCAAACACACTCACTCACAGACACCCGCACACACTCCCCCACATACACACTCATACACGTTCCCTCAAACATACACTATCACAAAAACACACACTCGCTCTCAACCCTAATACATTGACACAACCAGGAAATCCACCAGGGACCATGATACTTTGTGATCTGGTGATGTGTAATGGAGCAGGCTTAATCTCAGTGTAATATACCCCCCTGTGGAAACATGCCAGAACTTCGACTTAATTTGAGAGGGAGAAATGTGGGTCAGAAACAACAGTGCAGAATTAAAATAAGGGTCGTTACACAGGGAGGAGAGCACAGCTGGTTGGAGTAGACTGGGAAAGGAGTTTAAGTAAAAAATGAGGTCTGCAGATGCTGGAGATCACAGCTGCAAATGTGTTGCTGGTCAAAGCACAGCAGGCCAGGCAGCATCTCAGGAATAGAGAATTCGACGTTTCGAGCATAAGTCCTTCATCAGGAATAAGAGAGAGAGCCAAGCAGGCTAAGATAAAGGGTAGGGAGGAGGGACTAGGGGGAGGGGCGATGGAGGTGGGATAGGTGGAAGGAGGTCAAGGTGAGGGTGATAGGCCGGAGTGGGGTGGGGGCGGAGAGGTCAGGAAGAGGATTGCAGGTTAGGAGGGCGGTGCTGAGTTGAGGGAACCGACTGAGACAAGGTGGGGGGAGGGGAAATGAGGAAACTGGAGAAATCTGAATTCATACCTTGTGGTTGGAGGGTTCCCAGGCGGAAGATGAGGCGCTCCTTCTCCAGCCGTCGTGTTGTTGTGTTCTGCCGGTGGAGGAGTCCAAGGACCTGCATGTCCTCGGTGGAGTGGGAGGGAGAGTTAAAGTGTTGAGCCACAGGGTGGTTGGGTTGGTTGGTTCGGGCGGCCCGGAGGTGTTCTCTGAAGCGTTCCGCAACTAAGCGGCCTGTCTCACCAATATAGAGGAGGCCACATCGGGTGCAGCGGATGCAATAGATGATGTGTGTGGAGGTACAGGTGAACTTGTGGCGGATATGGAAGGATCCCTTGGGGCCTTGGAGAGAAGTGAGTGTGGAGGTGTGGGCGCAAGTTTTACATTTCCTGCGGTTGCAGGGGAAGGTGCCGGGGGTGGAGGTTGGGTTGGTGGGGGGTGTGGATCTGACGAGGGAGTCACGAAGGGAGTGGTCCTTGCGGAACGCTGATAGGGGAGGGGAGGGAAATATATCCTTGGTGGTGGGGTCCGTTTGGAGGTGGCGGAAATGGCGGCGGATAATACGTTGTATGCGGAGGTTGGTGGGGTGGTAGGTGAGAACCAGTGGGGTTCTGTCTTGGTGGCGGTTGGAGGAGCGGGGCTCAAGGGCGGAGGAGCGGGAAGTGGAGGAGATGCGGTGGAGGGCATCGTCGATCACGTCTGGGGGGAATCTGCGGTCCTTGAAGAAGGAGGCCATCTGGGTTGTGCGGTGTTGGAATTGGTCCTCCTGGGAGCAGATGCGGCAGAGACGAAGGAATTGGGAATATGGGATGGCGTTTTTACAGGGGGCAGGGTGGGAGGAGGTGTAGTCCAGGTAGCTGTGGGAGTCAGTCGGTTTATAATAGATGTCTGTGTTGAGTCGGTCGCCCGAGATAGAAATGGAGAGGTCTAGGAAGGGGAGGGAGGAGTCTGAGATGGTCCAGGTGAATTTCAGGTCGGGATGGAAGGTGTTAGTAAAGTTGATGAACTCGTGCTCCCACGAGGAGGTTGAACAGTTCATCAACTTTACTAACACCTTCCATCCCGACCTGAAATTCACCTGGACCATCTCAGACTCCTCCCTCCCCTTCCTAGACCTCTCCATTTCTATCTCGGGCGACCGACTCAACACAGACATCTATTATAAACCGACTGACTCCCACAGCTACCTGGACTACACCTCCTCCCACCCTGCCCCCTGTAAAAACGCCATCCCATATTCCCAATTCCTTCGTCTCCGCCGCATCTGCTCCCAGGAGGACCAATTCCAACACCGTACAGCCCAGATGGCCTCCTTCTTCAAGGACCGCAGATTCCCCCCAGACGTGATCGATGATGCCCTCCACCGCATCTCCTCCACTTCCCGCTCCTCCGCCCTTGAGCCCCGCCCCTCCAACCGCCACCAAGACAGAACCCCACTGGTTCTCACCTACCACCCCACCAACCTCCGCATACAACGTATCATCTGCCGTCATTTCCGCCACCTCCAAACGGACCCCACCACCAAGGATATATTTCCCTCCCCTCCCCTATCAGCGTTCCGCAAGGACCACTCCCTTCGTGACTCCCTCGTCAGATCCACACCCCCCACCAACCCAACCTCCACCCCCAGCACCTTCCCCTGCAACCGCAGGAAATGTAAAACTTGCGCCCACACCTCCACACTCACTTCCCTCCAAGGCCCCAAGGGATCCTTCCATATCCGCCACAAGTTCACCTGTACCTCCACACACATCATCTATTGCATCCGCTGCACCCGATGTGGCCTCCTCTATATTGGTGAAACAGGCCGCTTACTTGCGGAACGCTTCAGAGAACACCTCCGGGCCGCCCGAACCAACCAACCCAATCACCCCGTGGCTCAACACTTTAACTCTCCCTCCCACTCCACCGAGGACATGCAGGTCCTTGGACTCCTCCACCGGCAGAACACAACAACACGACGGCTGGAGGAGGAGCGCCTCATCTTCCGCCTGGGAACCCTCCAACCACAAGGTATGAATTCAGATTTCTCCAGTTTCCTCATTTCCCCTCCCCCCACCTTGTCTCAGTCGGTTCCCTCAACTCAGCACCGCCCTCCTAACCTGCAATCCTCTTCCTGACCTCTCCGCCCCCACCCCACTCCGGCCTATCACCCTCACCTTGACCTCCTTCCACCTATCCCACCTCCATCGCCCCTCCCCCTAGTCCCTCCTCCCTACTCTTTATCTTAGCCTGCTTGGCTCTCTCTCTCTTATTCCTGATGAAGGGCTTATGCTCGAAACGTCGAATTCTCTATTCCTGAGATGCTGCCTGGCCTGCTGTGCTTTGACCAGCAACACATTTGCAGCTGGGAAAGGAGTTTAACAGCAAAGATGGTTCAGGAAAATCAGCAGATATTTAAGAAAATAGCTGATAGAATTCCTACAGTATGAAAACAGGCCCTTCAGCCCAAAAAGTCCACACCAACCCTCCGAAGATTAACCCACCTAGACTCATTCCCCTAACTAATGTATCTAACCTACATATCCCTGAACACTACGGGCAATTTAGCACGACCAATCCACCCTAATCTGCACATCTTTGGACTGTGGGAGGAAACCGGAGCACCCGGAGGAAACCCACGCAGACACGGGGAGAATGTGCAAACCCCACACAGACAGTTGCCTGAGGCGGGAATCGAACCTGGGTCCCTGACGTTGTGTGCCACCTAGAGCTCATGGCTCAGAGTAAAGATTAATGAGGAAGAAGGATTCTCGGAGGCAAATAAACCACTCAAAGAAAGAAAACGGGAACTGGGGACTGAGTTGGATGGTCAACCATGATCCTATTGGATGACAGAACAGGCTCAAAGGGCTGAATGGCCTACTCCAGCTCCTGATTTCTCTGTTTCTAATTACATTTCTCAGGGCAGGACTTATACACTTAATGGTAAGGTCCTAGGGAGTGTTGCTGAACAAAGATACCTTGGAGTGCAGGTTCATAGCTCCTTGCAAGTGAAGTCGCAGGTAGATAGGATAGTGAAGGAGGTGTTTGGTATGCTTTCCTTTATTGGTCAGAGTATTGAGTACAGGAGTTGGGAGGTCATGTTGCGGATGTACAGGACATTGGTTAGGCCACTGTTGGAATATTGCATGCAATTCTGGTCTCCTTCCTATTGGAAGGATGTTGTGAAACTTGAAAGGGTTCAAAAAAGATTTACAAGGATGTTGCCAGGGTTGGAGGATTTGAGCTACAGGGAAAGGCTGAACAGGCTAGGGCTGTTTTCCATGGAGCTTGGGAGGCTGAGGGGTGACCTTATAGAGGTTTATAAAATTATGAGGGGCATGGTTAGGATAAAAAGACCAAGTCTTTTTTCCTGGGATTGGGGAGTCCAGAACTAGAGAGCGTAGGTTTAGGGTGAGAGGGGAAAGATATAAAAGAAACCTAAGGGGCAACATTTCCTCTGGCAGCTCATTACACACACACACACACACACAACCCTGGTGTGAAAGTGATGGAGGCTGGTACAATTACAACATTTAAAAGGCATCTGGATGAGTATATGAATAGGAAGGGTTTGGAGGGGTATGGGCTGGGTGCTGGCAGGTGGGACTAGATTTAGGTTGGGATATCTGGTCGACGTGGGCAGGTTGGACTGGCGGGTGTGTTTCCGTGCTGTACATCTCTGTGACTCTGTGACTGTAAGTTGAGGATAATATCAAATTGAAAGAAGAGACACACATTGCGGCAAAGGTTAGTGGTAAACCAAAGGATGGTTTAAAAGCTAACAGAACATGACCAAGATGTAATAATAAAAATGAAGAAAACAAACTTGAGGTCAAGCTAGCAAGCAATATAAAAACAGAGAGTGAGAGCTTCTTGAGATCTCTAACAGGGAAGAGTGAGGCTAAAGTGATGATTGGTCCCTTCCAGATCAAAGCTGGGGAAATCCTATTAGGAAAATAATAACTATTACCCAAGCGAAATTACTGAGGCAGCAGTTTGATAAAGTCCCCTGGAGCAGATGGAATGCATCCCTGAATATTAAAGGAAGGAGCTACAGAGATGGTGGATGGACTGGTAGGAATCTTCCAGCAATCCTTAGGGACAATTAGGGAACTGCTAAAGTGACATCTTTATTTAGAAAGGGAAGGAGACAGGCCAGTCAGCAATAATGTGTGTTACTGGGGAAATGTTGGAGTATATTATAAAGGATGTAATAGCAGAGCATTTAAACAGGCGCGATATCATTGAGCAGAGTGATGAAGGGAGAATCATGCCCGACAAATTTATTAGAAATCTTCGAGGAGGTAACCATCAGGGCAGATAAATGGGAATCAGGGACAACTGCACAGTTCCGCCAGAGCAGTTGAGAAAATTGTCAACACAATTTTTTTTCAGAGAAATGATAATGTAACCACTGAAGCTCAGCTTAAAATACAGAATGGGGGCAAGATAGGAGGAGACGAGAAACTTCCAGAGAATATCGAATTCAGCAGGAGATTTACTTCAGGGGTCAAACATCCCGGGGGGATTAAACCGAGCCAGGAGGGTGAGTGACCAGAGGGACACAGACCGAAGGGAATCGGGAAAAGTGCCAGAGGACGAGCGGAAGGGAATGTTTTGAAAACAGGGAGTTGTGATCTGGGATGTGCTGCCTGAGAGGGCAGTGGGAGCAGATTCAACAGGAACTTTCCCAGAGGAGACCTGGATAAGTATCAGATAAATAATTTGTAATGGAGAAATTTGTAATGCTCTGGTGAAAGACCAGCGTTAAGAATGAGATTTGACAAGATCGTCCTCTGGCACAGGAATGATGGACCAAGTGGCCTCCTTTCCTGCTTCAAGATTTATGACCATGGAATTGCGTAGGAGACCATTCAGCCCCTCAGCCTGTTCTCCCTTTCAATTAGTTCCCACCTCATTAACTAAGACCATCAGACATAGGAGCATCAGAAGGCCATTCAGCCCATCATGTCTGCCCCTCCATTCCATGGGATCGTGGTTGATCTGATCATCCTTGACTCCTCCCTACCCCACCCCCAGCCCTCAATTCCCTTCCTGATTAGAAATCTGTCTCTCTCTGATATACTGAACAATCCCACCCTGACAGCTCTCAGTGGACAGATTCACTCCACTCCGTGAGAGAAAATTCCTCCTCGTCTCCGGCTTCAATGTGTGACACCTCCCCCCCCCCCCTTCCTGAGATGGTACCTTCTGGTCCCAGACTCTCCCACACAATGGGACATAATTTCCCCTGTCAAACCCCCGAAGGATCCTGTATGTTTTAGTAAAGTCACATCTCATTCTAATAAACTCCATCGAATATAGGCCCAACCTTCTCACCCTCTCCTCACCAGACAGTCCCTCAATCCCCGGGATCAGCCGAGTGAACTTTCTCTGGACTGCCCTACAATGTCAGTCTATCTTTCCTTAGATAAGGAACCCAATCCTGTTCACAGTATTCCAGCTGGGCTCTAATTAGTGTCTTGTATACCTTTAGTAAAAGCTTC
Organism: Hemiscyllium ocellatum; assembly: GCF_020745735.1. Lineage (NCBI taxonomy): Eukaryota > Metazoa > Chordata > Chondrichthyes > Orectolobiformes > Hemiscylliidae > Hemiscyllium > Hemiscyllium ocellatum. The sequence continues at coordinate 63,739,658 of NC_083421.1, forward strand.
CTGTTTCTATATTTTATTTCCTTTGAAATGCAGAGTCACGGAGTTATACAGCACAGAAACAGATCTTTCGACCCAACCATTTCATGCCTAACATAATCCCAAACCAAACTAGTCTCACCTCCCTGCTCCTGGCTCATATCCCTCCAATCTTTCCTATTCATGAACTTATCCAAATTATTTTAAAATGTTGTCATTGTACCCGCATCCACCACTTTCTCTAAAAGCTCATTCCACACAAGAACCACCCTCTGTGTGAAAGATTTTGCCCCTCATATCTTTTTAAATCTTTCTCCTCTCGCCTTAAAAAATGCCCCCCAGTCTTGAACTCCCCCACTCTAGGAAAAAGACATTTGCCATTCACTTTACCAATTATTTCATAAACCTTTGTAAGGTCACCTCTCAAGTCCTACACTCCAGCGAAACAAAGTCCCATCCTATCCAGTCTATTTTTCTATCTCAAACCCTCCAGTCCCAGCAATGTCCCGGTTTAAGAGGCATCTGGATGGGTATATGAATAGGAAGGGTTTGGAGGGATATGGGCCGGGTGCTGGCAGGTGGGACTAGATGGGGTTGGGATATCTGGTCAGCATGGACGGGTTAGGCCGAAGGGTCTGTTTCTGTGCTGTACATCTCCGTGACTCTATGACTCTAAATCTCTTGTGAACCCTCTGCAGTTTGATAATATCCTTCCTATAACAGGGCGGCCAGAACTGGACACAGTAATCCAGAAGGAGCCTCTCCAACGTCCTGTACAACCTCAACATGACATCCTCTTATGTAAAAGTAAGCTTTTAAGTGAAACATTTTTACAGTTCAGTCAGAAACCTGCTTCCCCTGCAGTATATCCCAGCAGGTTTACCTCCACTTGGATATTCCCTGCTGAATTAAATGCTATCTTTTTGTAATTCAGGGACACAAACTCCCAAATCTCTCTGTTCAGTAGCTTTCTGCAGTCTCTCTCTCCATTTCAATAATGTTCAGCTGCTTTATTCTTCCTGGCAAATTGCATCAACTCACATTATATTGCATCTGCCGAGGTTTTGTCTCCTCCCTGAGCCTGTCTCTATCCCTCTTTGTGTCACCCTCGCCACATGCCTTTCCACCTATGTTCACGTTAGCCATAAACTTGACGATAGTACATTCACTGTCCTCGTTCATGTTATTACACATTCTCCCATTATTCTGTTGTGACATTTAAATCCCCGTCCAATGATACAACCATTAGTCTGGCTTGGGAATTTTTAAATGACCCTCAGCCTCAGCAGCTATTTTTTGGGAGGGGGGGGGATGGGGGATAGAGAGAGATGTCCAGATTTCCCACTGCCCTGCTGCATCTGAGTAAACGCTACCTGACGTCATTCCCGGGCGGATTTGAAAGTTCTTCCCCTTTGATCTGGAATATTGAGAATGAAATCTGATTTTATAAATGTTTTGGAAGAGAGAACGGAAGTTTGGGATTGGATGGGAGGAGGCAGACAGATGTATAAACAGACAGTAAAAGAACAGGGGGTGGGGGGAGAGAGGGAAAGCAGGTTTGCTTGTGTGACATAAGTTATAATTACCAACGATGGTTTTTCATTTGTTTATCCTACCCCAGGGACTATTGATGAGACTGGAGATCACTGTTCTCTCACATAATACCTGCACTGCACCTGTTCTTTGATGTCCTTAAGCTGCTTAATAAACGGTACCAGTGGTTGCTATGGTAACTGAGGCCCACTGCCTACTGTCAAGCCTGACTCTACCTGCAGGCTGGAGTTGACAGCATCGGTTTGGTTTATTCCTGGACGTTTCGTCAGCCAAAATCTGCAGAACTTGGAAGCATGAGGAGGATAATGATTAAGCTTCAGAAGTTTTTTTTGTCGACAGGATTAGGGGACATAGACAGAACATAGAGGGTGTGAGGCATGTTTTAAGAGGGAGAGAAAAGGGGAGTGCTTACTGGCTGAAGGGTACAATTAAATAGGAGCTGAAGGAACAGAGAGGCGTGGGCTGTTTGTGGCTTTTGTGTTTGAAGGTGGCAGTGCAGTTTAACAATACAGTTCATAACGCACCTGGGAGCTGCTCTTTATAAATCGAGGCTGTATAAAGTCGTTTGGGTAAACCAGTTTAAACTCCTTATTTACCCTCAATGGGATCATTGTGTTCAATCCTGGACACTGAATTTTCGGAACTTTTGATTAGATTAGATTCCCTGCAGTGTGGAAACAGGCCCTTCGGCCCAATCAGTCCACACACTGACCCACCGAAGAGTAACCCACCCAGACTCGTTTCCCTCTGACTAATGCACCTAACACTGTGGGCAATTTAGCATGGCCAATTCACCCTGACCTGTACATCTTTGGATTGTGGGAGGAAATTGGAGCAAACTCCACTCCACACAGACAGTCACCCGAGGCTGGAATCAAACCTGGGACCCTGGTGCTGTGAGGCAGCAGTGCTAACCGCTGAGCCACCGTGCTGCCCCAATAATGCATTGGCTGGGAATCGAACCCAAGCCTCCCACATGATGGGTGAGAATTCCACGCCCGAACCACCAATGCAACTAAAGCAAGGTACAGCGTAGTCAGCAGGATTCAAACCTGTGTGGGAAAATCCCAATGGATTTCAAGTCCATTAACCACTCGGCCACGACTACACAACCACGAAAGAAATGCGGGCTCGTCCAGAATGTGAACTCAGGATCTCTCACTAGTCTGCAGGGTAGAAGCCCCACATTCCCCCCAGACCAACGAGCCTCATTGTGAACGTCTTTACAAGAGGCTGGGGGAGACTTTCTAGAATGTCCGGGGGGTGGGGAGGGGGGGGTTAATGGGATTGTGATGACAGGGGACCTGGAATTGTTTCCTTTTGAGAGTAGGAGGATGAGAGGAGACTCATCAAAGTATTTGCAGGATTGTGAGGTTCCCGAGTTTAACAGGAATCAGCTGCGTTCAACATAACTATCTACAGACAGACGGAACAGAGAATGTTTAATTAGGAGTTTTTACAGACCCAGCACCCAGTTTACTGTGGGGTCACTCCTTCAGCATCTGCTCAGGAGCCGCACTGAGAGTAAAGGGGTTACTCCCATTACTCGATATCCCCTTCCCACATTCTTTAGCCCCTCTCTAGCCCCCCATAGTCATGAATATTTAACCCTCTCATTCCAGTTCACTTCCCCACAAGTCTCTTGAGTTTGTCTCAGCCTGAGATGATGGCCTCATGGTATTATTACTAAGAAAGATTCCGGGGACCTGGGTTCGAATCCCATCACAGCAGGTAGTGGAATCGGAATTCCTGTCTAGAATTAAGAGTCTAATGATGACCATGAATCCATTGTTGATTGTATGAAATAAAACCCATCTGGTTCACTAATGCCCTTGCGAGAAGGAAACTGCCACCCTCACCTTGTCTGCAAGTAACTCCAGACCCACTGCCCTCTGGGTAACTCGGGATGGGACAATAAATGCTGGCCTGGCCAGTGACACCCTCATCCTGTGAATGAATAAAACACACACCCTCCAATCACATACTTGGTTCCCCTTTGATAACGTGGGGGACACCATGTGGTCTATTGACCTTTCCTTGGAGGGGAGAGGGGGGGTTGGATGTTGAAGGTAGCACCAATAAAGACCAATTTGAAGATATCTCATCTGCTCACAACCTTTTCAAAATAATGTCCAGGAATTGAAATGTTCCCTCTTCCTCTCTATCTGCTTTGTTCTCTGCCCTGGGGGTGAGGGTGCCCTGCCCTGGGGGTGAGGGTGCCCTGCCCTGCCCTGGGGGTGAGGGTGCCCTGCCCTGGGGGTGAGGGTGTCCTGTTCTGGGGGTGAGGGTGCCCTGCCCTGCCCTGGGGGTGAGGGTGCCCTGCCCTGGGGGTGAGGGTGTCCTGTTCTGGGGGTGAGGGTGTCCTGTCCTGGGGGTGAGACTGCACTGCCCTGCCCTGGTGGTGAGGGTGCGCTGCCCTGCCCTGGGGGTGAGGGTGTGCTGTGGATGAGGAGGGAATGGTGTTCGGAGGGTAAGGTGAGGAGATGGAGGCTTCCTCGATGCTAGGGCAGGAATTCCTCTTGGTCTTGGTGGTTTACTCACAAAGTGACCAGAATAAACTGCTCCATTCCACTCCGGTAGGTCGACTCTGCTCATTAGATTACTTACAGTGTGGAAACAGGCCCTTTGGCCCAACAAGTCCACACCGACCCGCCGAAACGTAACCCACCCATACCCCTACATTTACCCCTTACCTAACACTACGGGCAATTTAGCATGGCCAATTCACCTGACCCGCACATCTTTGGGCTGTGGGAGGAAACCGGAGCACCTGGAGGAAACCCACGCAGACACGGGGAGAACGTGCAAACTCCACACAGTCAGTCGCCTGAGTCGGGAATTGAACCCGGGTCTCAGGCGCTGTGAGGCAGCAGTGCTAACCACTGTGCCACCGTGCCGCCCACGGTGCTCATTGTTGTTGAGTTTTGAGCTATCGAACCATAAGATCAGAAGACCATAAGACCTCAGAACAGAATAAGGCCGTTTGGCCCATCGGGTCTGCTCCACCAGTCGATCATGCCTGAATGTTTGTCTACTCTACCTCCAGCTTTCCCTCAATAACCCTTGTTCCCTTTACTAATCAGAAACCTATCTATCTCTGTCTTAAGCACACTCAAAGACTTGGCCTCCACAGTCATTGTAGCAATGAGTTCCACAGATTCACCACCCTGCTCGTGGAATTCCCTCATAGCTCAGCCTGTTTGTATTTAGTATACTTAACTGCTGAGGTAATTTCTGAGCCCCTGTGTCTTCCTTGTCTGGGTGAATGTCTTTGTTTCTCTAATTGACTGTAGCTGCTTGGATCTCCCGCCTGGTTCTAACTGCATACTGTGCAGCTGGAACTTTCCCAGTCACTGCCCCCAAGGACAGCACAGAGTCCACTACCAGCCAGAACTGAGTGTGAGGGAGCAACACTTCAGGAACGTTGCCCCTCTCTGGGCTGGGATCATTGAGCTTCACCCCGAATTTAACCCCCACCTCCATGGACCCATGGGTCTGCTCACCCTGGCTACTGTTGGTAATGTTGTCATTGTACCAGCCTCCTCCAGCAGCTCATTCCATACACAGACCACCCTCTGTGTGAAACAAGTTGGATTTTCCGAAATAGTGTGTCCTCAATCCAAAAGTATTGCACTCCTGTACCTGGCTTTATTGAACATATTATTGTAGAGAGGATGAGAGATAGTGAGGACGGCAGATGCTGGAGGTCAGAGTCGGGGGTGTGGTGCTGGAAAAGCGCAGCAGGTCAGGCAGCATCTGAGGAGCAGGAGAATCAACATTTCGGGCAAAAGCCCTTCATCAGGAATGTGAGACTCTGATGAAGAGCTTCTGCCTGAAATGTCAATTTTCCTGCTCCCTGGATGCTGCCTGACCTGCTGTGTTTTTCCAGCACCACCCTCACGACTCTGATGTCGAGAGGATGTTAAGGGATGACATTGTATCTGAATCCTGACAGATTCCAGTTCTGGGTGATCTGGCCTCTCCATGAGATTCCTCCTTCACACACGCTCTGTCATTACAACCACAGGAAAGATAATGTGCTAGTTAGTCTACAAGGATTAAAACCATGGAGAAATAGAGAGAGCCTCCCCTCGAGGGAGGGATTGAGGATAGAACAGGGATGGTTTAAGGTGCTTGGGAAATGAGACACAGGCAAAATCCGGGAAAGCTTTAGTTTGGGTGGTTTGGGTTTGGGAACCCTGGCTGAGAGAGACAGGAACTTTGGGAATGGCTGAAGGAGGAATGATTACAGGGATAGAGAAACGGACAGAGCGGGGGCAGAGAGAGTGGGTTACTCTGTGAGACAGTGGATATGGCAGCACAGAGTCCACTACATGGCCACCCACCCCACACCCTCACCACCAGCATTCCCATTATCTCAGTGAGTGGCCCCTAAGGACTGGAGGACCAGCTGCAGTTCCAACAGTGACCATCACGCCCAGTGGCACCAGTGAGACCGGAGAGTCAGTCCTGCCCTCTCATTGGCCAACAGCATTTGGAGGAGGACCCCTCTCCCAGCCGGAATCCTATAGGCATGAGCTGAACAGGCAAGAATTCGGGAATCCCTAGTCACATGGAAATGGGATCTTCCCAAGTATCTCCAGCAGTGGGAGGGGGGCAGGGTCACCAACTCAGAGTAACATTCAGGCCAATGGGCTGAATAGCCTCTGCCTCTGGTTTGAGATTCCAAATCAGTCTGATCTCCTGGTCTGTACCCGGTCCCCACTCCTGTCATTAGGACCATCCTCCAGTCCGTATTGGGAAAGGGAATGGGACTTTTACTGACCAGCTAATGATGGGAGGGCTATCCCTGATTGGGAATGCTGCAGATTGAAGGAAGGTGCAGAGTCTGACCGTGAGATTCCTACTGGAAATATTTCATTCCTCTTCCCTCTCCTTCGATCATGCAAACTGAGGGACAGAGAGCCAGATAAGACACATTTGGAATATCGTGTGCAGTTCTGGTCTCCGCACTCGGAAGGATGGGAAGGCTTTGCAAAGGGTGCAAGGAAGGTGGACCAGGAGGTACTCACCAGGAGGAGAGGGTGGATAAACTTGGATTGTTATCACCAGAGCCTCAGAGGCTGAGGGGAGACCCAGTAGAAGTATCTAAATTATGAGAGGGAGGATAGTCCAAGTCTATCCCAGGATGAAAATGTCCAATACTAGGGGAGGTGTAGGTTGAAGGTGAGGGGGGAGAGTTACAAGGAGATGCATGAGGCAAGGTTTTTACGGACAGGGTGGTAGGTGCCTGGAGGGTGCTGTCAGGGAGGTGGGAGAAGCTGATACAATAGCAATGTTTAAGAGACATTCTGACTTGGAAAAGCATAGCTTGATTAGAGATAGTCACCATGGTTTTGTGAAGGGAAGGTCATGCCTCACAAACCTTATTGAATTCTTTGAGGATGTGACACAACACATTGATGAAGGTAGAGCAGTTGATGTTGTGTACATGGATTTTAGCAAGGTGTTTGATAGGCTCATTCAGAAAGTAAGGAGGCATGGAACACAGGGAAATCTGGCTGACTGGATACAGAATTGGCTGGCTCATAGAAGACAGAGGGTGGCCGTAGATGGAAAGTATTTTGCCTGGAGCTCAGTGACCAGTGGTGTTTCACACAGATCGGTTCGAGGACCTCTGCTCTTTGTGATATTTATAAAGGACTTGGATGAGGAAGTGGAAGGGTGGGTTAGTAAGTTTGCCGATGACAAGAAGGTTGGTGGTGTGGTGGGTAGTGTAGAGGGCTGTGGGGTAGGTTGCAACTGGACATTGACAGGATGCAGATCTGGGCTGAGAAGTGGCAGATGGAGTTCAGTCCGGAAAAGAGTCAAGTGATTCATTTTGGAAGGTCAAATTCGAATGCAGAGTACAGAGTTAAAGGCAGGATTCTTGGCAGCGTGGAGGAACAGAGGGATCTTGGGGTCCATGTCCATAGATCCCTCAAAGTCACCACCCAAGGTGATGGAGTTGTTAAGGAGGTGTATGGTGTGTTGGCTTTCCTTAGCAGGGGATTGAGTTTAAGAGCCTCAAGGTTATGCTACAGCTCTCTAGAGCCCTGGTGAGGCCACACATGGAATATTGTGTTCAGTTCTAGTTACCATCACTACAGGATGGATGTGGAAGCTTTAGAGAGGGTGCAGAGGAGATTTACCAGGATGCTGCCTGGACTGAAGGGCATGTCTGACGAAGAAAAGTTGAGAGAGCGAGGGCTTTTCTCATTGGAACGAAGGTGACTTGATAAAGGTGTACAAGATGATGAGAGGCAGAGCAGATAGCCAGAGACTTTTTCCCAGGACAGAAATGGCAATCACGAGGGAACATAATTTTAGGGTAACTGGAGGAAGGTTTAGGGGAGATATCAGAGGTAGGTTCTTTACACAGAGGGTGGAAGGTGCGGGGAATGCACTGCCAGCTGTGGGAGTAGAGTCAGATATATTAGGGACATTTAAGTGACTCTAGGATAGGCACATGGAAGATAGTACAATGAAGGGCACGTAGGTTAGTTTGATCTTAGAGCAGGATACAAGGTCGGCACAACATTGAGGGCCGAAGAGCCTGGACTGTCCTGTACTGGTCTATGAACAGACAGTGAATAGGGAAATTAGTTTAGAATGACATCATGGTCAGCACAGACATGATGGGCTGAAGGGTCTGTTGCTGTGCTGTTCTGATCTATACTCTATATGTTCTATGTTCTATGTGTTCTATATTGTATATGTTCTGTGTTGTATATGGTCTATATTGTGTATGTTCTGTTCTGTGTGTTCTGTATTTTATATGTTCTGTGTTATATATGTTCTGTATTGTATATATTCCATGTTCTATATGGATGTATTTTATATGTTCTGTGTTATATATGTTTTGTATTGTATATGTTCCATGTTCTATATGGCCTGTATTGCATATGCTCTGTGTTCTATATGGTCTGTATTGTATATGCTCCATGTTCTATATGGTCTATATTGTACATGTTCTGTATTGTACATGTTCTGTGTTGTAAATGTTCTGTGTTGTATATGGTCTGTGTTTTATATGGTCTATATTGTATATGTTCCGTGTTCTATGTGGTCTGTATTGTATATGCTCCATGTTCTATATGGTCTGTATTGTATATGCTCAGTGTTCTATATGGCCTGTATTATATATGCTCTGTGTTCTATCTGGTCTGTATTGTATATGCTCCATGTTCTATATGGTCTGTATTGTATATGTTCTGTGTACGCTGAAGATAGAGCCCAGAACATGAAGCATGGAGTGGATATTCTGAAGGCTGTGATGTAGTCTGTTACACAGACAGAGGCGGGTGTCATTCTTCTGAGAGATATGGCATATACAGTGAGCCGCGAAGCCAGCCCCCCACCCCCAGCCCCAGCCCCAGCCCCAGCTCATGTTCTGGTGGTGAAATTGGAATTTAATGATGACCATATTCGATCTGTAATGTTCTTCAGGGAAAGGAGATCTGCTGTCCATTCCCAGTCTGACCGACATGTGACTCCAGACACACAGGAATGTGGTTAACTCTGCACTGCCCTCCGAACTGGCCGGGCAGTTCAAGGGGCAACTAGGGACAGGCATCAAATGCCAACGTTGTCAGCAATGCCCAGGTCCCGTGGAAAGATAAAAAAGAGAAAGGACAGTCACTGAGCCTCACTGCTGGTGTGGGGTCAGGGGTCAGGGGTCAGGGTGTGTGTCTACTGCCCCCCAGCAGGAAAGGTGACCTCCCAGCTCCTATCCAATATCATGTCCCATTTGGACTTCTGGGCACAGGTCTGGGCCCAGTACCTCAGGCAGGATGTACTGCCCTGGAGCGTGTTCAGAGGAGGTTCATGAGAATGGTCCCAAAAGTGAAAAGCTTAACATATGAGGAATGTTTGAGGACTCTGGGTTTATACTCGATGGAGGTTTGAAGGATGAGGAGGGATCCAGTTGAAACTTACAGAATACTGAATGGCCTGAACAGAGTAGATGTTGGGAAGATGTTTCCTTGGTAGAACAGACAAGGACCCTCGGACATAGCCTTAAAGTAAAGGGGAAAGCCTTTTAGAGTGGAGATAAGGAGAAACCTCTTCAGCCAGAGAGTGGTGAATCTATGGAATTCATTGCTACAGAAGGCTGTGGAGGCCAGGTCATTGAGTATATTTAAGACTGAAGTAAGATAGGTTCTTGAGTACCAAGGAGGTCAAGGGTTATGAGGGAGAAAGCAGGAGAATGGGATTGAGAAACTTATGATTCAATGGTGAAGCAGACTCTATGGGCTGAATGGCCTAATTTCTGCTCAATGTCTTATGGTCCTTCAGGCCAGAATGTGCCCCCCGTACTCCTCTCTCAACCTTCACCCAGCTCAGAGTCTCATCCACAAACAGCCCTGCTGGGTGCTGCTAGGACAATGCAGCTCCCTCCCGAGGGTGGACTCAGTGAATTGGCTGGGTATGTAGCTCACCGGGCCCCTGGAGCTATACAACAACAAACAGACAGAGCACTGAGCTGAACAGCACCCCACCCCCCACCGCCCCCCCATCCCAGAGCCAGCAACCAACCCCGCTGCTCTCTCACACACACACAGTCATCCTTCACTGTGATCCCACACTGTCAGCTTCCATCCAAACCCTCACAGAGAGAGGGGCAGGGGAGGGAGAGGGGGAGTGGAGGGGGGAGGGGAGGGGGGAGAGGGGGGGGAGGGAGGGAGAGAGAAGGAGGGAGGGGGAAGGGAAGGAGGGGGGAAGAGAGAGGGAGAGGAGGGAGGGGGGTAAGGGAGGGGAGAGAGAGGGAGAGAGGGGGAGAGAGCTAGAGAGGGAGAGGAGGAGGGGGAGAGAGGGGGGGAGAGATGGAGAGGGGGGAAGAGCTAGAGAGGGAGAGAGGAGGGAGAGAGGGAGGGAGAGGGAGAGAGGGGGGAGAGATGGAGAGGGGGGAAGAGCTAGAGAGGGAGAGAGGAGGGAGAGAGGGAGGGAGGGAGGGGGGATAGAGAATTTAAGCAAGAAAATGGAACTCAGAGAAAGACTGAGTAAGTGGAAGAATCAGAGGATGATAGGAACAGAAAGAGAGGGATGAACGCAGAGAGAAAGAAAACGGAGGGGGGGGGAGGGGGGAGGAGGAAGGGGGGGAAAGAGGGGAGAAGGAAAGGGGTAGGAAGGAGGGGGTGGGGGGGAGGGGGGGGGGGGGGGGGGGGGGGGGGGGGAGGGGAGGGGGGGAAGGAGGGGGTGGGGAAGGAGAGGGGATGGGGAAGGAGGAGGGGAAGGGGGGGAAAGGGGAAGGGGAAAGGGAGGGGAAGGGGGGGGGAAGGAGAGGGGAAAGGAGAGGGGAAGGGAGGGAAGGGGAGGAAAGGAGGGGGTAAGGAGAGGGGAATGGAGGGGGGAACGAGAGGGGGAAAGGAGGAAGAAGGGGGAGAACTGAGATAAATTGAAAGGAAAGACAGAAGTCGAGAGAAAGGACGAGAGACAGTAAACAAGGAGAAGAGGTGAAAGATTGACGCAGAAACAGGAACATGCAGCAAACCCTCTCTCTCCAGAGAGACAGTGCTGTGGTTTACATTTTTATTACTTTCTTTAAAGAAATCTGGTTTTAAACAAAGTGAGAACTAGTCAAAGCTCTGCTCAGGCACTCGGTCTGTGTGGGATTTTTGGAGAGCTCTGTAAGATTTCAGTCTCCATAGAAACCACCACAAACCTGGCGCTCTCTCTATCAATCAGATCAGACCAATCAGGAGGGAACTGAGAAGTTTGTAAAAAGTGGTTTGGAGTTTCCAGAAACAAACAGCACAACTTCAGCAGAACGAGAGCGACCCCTCCTGCAGGACACAGAGTGAACAGGAGAGAACCCAGTCCCCAGCTCAGAGACAGGAACACTGTATATACACACACACACACACACAGACACACACACTCACACACACACACACACACAGACACACACACACTCACACACATTCACACACACACACACACACACTCACATAGACACACACACAGACACACACACACAGACACAGACACACACACTCACATAGACACACACACAGACACACACACACAGACACACACACACACACACACACACACACACACACTCACACACACACACACACACACTCACATAGACACACACACAGACACACACAGACACACACACTCACATAGACACACACACAGACACAGACACACACACACACACAGACACACACACACAGACACACACTCACACACACACATACACACACAGACACACACACAGACACACACACACAGACACACACACACACACACTCACACACACACACAGACACACACACACACAGACACACACACAGACACAGACACACACATAGACACACACACAGACACAGACACACACACACACTCACACACACGCACTCACACACACGCAGACACACACTCACATAGACACACACACACGCACTCACACACACACGCACTCACACACACACGCACTCACACAGACACACACTCACATAGACACACACTCACACAGACACACACACACTCAGACAGACACACACACAGACCCACACACACTGACACACACACACTCACACAGCCCCACAGACACACACACATAGACACACACACACAGACACGCACACACAGAGCCATGCTCACACATACACACACACACACACACTCAGACACACACAATCACTCACACACAGACACACACACTCACACACACACACACATACACAGACCTACAGACACACACACACAGACACACTCACACGGACACGGACACACAGACACACACATGCAGACACATAGACACACACACTCACAAACACACACACAGACACACACACACACCAACACACACAGACACACTTACATAGACACACATACAGACACACACACAGACACAAACACACGGACACACACAGACACACACTCACATAGACACACACACAGACACACTCACACACATACACTCACACACAGAGACACACACACATAGACACACACGGACACACACTCACACAGACACACACGGACACACACACACAGACACACTCACGGACACACATGCATACACACACACACACACACACACACACACAGAGACAGAGACACACACACACAGAGACACACACTCACACAGACAGAGACACACACAGACACACATACAGAAACAAACACACACACAGACACACTCACACGGACACACTCACACAGACACATTCACAGTCACACATGCACACACACACAAACAGAGACACACACAGGCAGACACACACAGATAGAGACACACACACACAGAGACACACACACAGACAGAGACACACACACAGACACACATACAGAAACAAACACACACATACAGAGACACACATACACACACATAGACAGAGACACACACACAGACAGAGACACACAGACACACACATACACACACAGACACACATACAGAGACAAACACACACACATACAGAGACACAAATACACACACACATACAGAGACAAATACACACACACATACAGAGACAGAGACACACATACACAGACAGAGACACACATACACACTTACAGACACACACAGACACACATTCACACATACAGAGACACACAGACAGAGACAAATACACACACACATACAGAGACAGAGACACATACACACATACAGACACACACACTCACACATACAGACACACACACACTCACACATACAGACACACACATATACACACAGACACACATACAGAGACACACACACAAACATACACACAGAGACTATCACTCACACAGACCAAGACACACACAGAGAGACAGACACACACACAGAGACACAGACACACACACACAGAGACACATACTCACACAGACAGAGACACACACTCAGAGACACACACACACAGAGACACACAGACACACATACACTCACACACAGATACATACACAGACTCACTCACACAGAGACACACACACATAGACAGACAGACACACACACACAGACACACACTCTCACACATACAGAGACAAACTTACACAGACACACACACATACAGAGACACACACACACACACAGACATACAGAGAGACACACACAGACAGAGAGAGACACACACAGAGACACACACACATAGAGAGACAAACACACACAGACACTCTCACACATACAGGCAGAGATACAGACAATTACACATACAGAGACAAACACACACACAGACACACACACACACATACATACAGAGACAAACACACACATACAGAGAGACACACACAAACAGAGATACACACACACATACAGAGACACACACACATACAGAGACACACACATACATACAGAGACAAATACACACATTAAGAGAGACACACACAGACAGACTGAGACATACACACACATACAGACGCACAAACACACATACAGAGAGACACACACAGAGACACACAGACTGAGACACACACACAGACATACACACACACACACACACTCACACTGAGACACGCAGACACAGACACACACACACATACAGACAGACATACATACACACGCACATACAGACACATACACACAGAGACACACTCACACAGACAGAGACAAATACACACACGGACAGAGACACACACAGACAGAGACACACAGAGACAAATACACACACAGAGACAAACACAGAGAGAGAGACAGACAGACATATAGACACACACACACACTCACACTTCTTAGCAGGACTTATACACTTAATGGTAAGGTCCCGGGGAGTGTTGCTGAACAAAGAGACCTTGGAGTGCAGGTTCATAGCTCTTTGAAAGTGGAGTCACAGGTAGATAGGATAGTGAAGAAGGCATTTGGTATGCTTTCCTTTACTGGTCAGAGTATTGAGCACAGGAGTTAGGAGGTCATGTTGCGGCTGTACAGGACATTGGTTAGGTCACTGTTGGAATATTGCGTGCAATTCTGGTCTCCTTCCAGTTGGAAAGATGTTGTGAAACTTGAAAGGGTTCAGAAAAGATTTACAAGGATGTTGCCAGGGTTGGAGGATCCGAGCTACAGGGAGAGGCTGGACAGGCTGGGGCTGTTTTCCCTGGAGCGTTGGAGGCTGAGGGGTGACCTTATAGAGGTTTACAAAATTATGAGGGGCATGGATAGGATAAATAGACAAAGTCTTTTCCCTGGGGTTGGGGAGTCCAGAACTAGAGGGCATAGGTTTAGGGTGAGAGGGGAAAGATATAAAAGAGACCTAAGGAGCAACGTTTTCACACAGAGGGTGGTACGTGTATGGAATGAGCTGCCAGAGGATGTGGTGGAGGTTGGTACAATTGCGACATTTAAGAGGCATTTGGAAGGGTATATGAACAGGAAGGGATTGGAGGGATATGGGCCGGGTGCTGGCAGGTGGGACTAGACTGGGTTGGGATATCTGGTCGGCATGGACAGGTTGGACCGAATGGTCTGTTTCCATGCTGTACATCTCTATGACTCTATGACACACACACACATACAGAGACAAACACACAGACACATACACACATACAGAGACACACACATACAGACAGAGACAAACACTCACACACAGACACACACAAACATACAGAGACACACACACACATACAGAGAGACACACAGAGACAGACACACACACATACAGACACACACACAGACGCACATACACACATACAGAGACACACACAGAGACACACACACACACAGAGACAAACACACAGAGAGAGAGACACATACAGACTGAGACACACACAGACAGACATACAAAACATACAGAGACACACACACAGTCATATACACACATACAGACAGACACACACGCACATACAGAGACACACACTCACAGAGACAGACAGCCACATATACACACTCAAACACATACACACACGGACATACAGACATACTCATACACACACTCACACAGAGACACACACTCACAGACACACACATATACAGAGACACACACACTCTCACACAGACAGACACATACACACGTACAGACACACACAGTCACACACACAGACAGACACACACGCACATACAGAGATGCACACACACACACCCACACACAGACACACCCACTCACACAGACACAGACTCACTCACATAGAGACACAGACACACACAGAGATGCGCACACACAGATACATGCCCACTCACACAGAAACATACACACACTCACACAGAGACACTAACACACAAAGATGCACACACTAACACTGGGACACACACACACTAACACACACACTAAAACACACACACACACACTCAGATAGAGACACATAAACTCACAATGACACACACTCAGACACGCACACAATAACAAAGAGACACACATTATCACACACAGACATTCTCAGACACACTAAGACAGACACACACATTCACACAGAGACACACACACTTAGACACCCACACACACTCACACAGAGAGAAACATGCATACACTCACACAGACACAGAGACACACACGTAGAGATACACACACAGAGACACAAACACACACAGAGACACATATACAATAACACAGAGATATACACTCACATGGACATTCACACGCTCACACACACACACACACTCAGACGGAGACACATATAACCACACACTAACACAGTAACACACACTTAGAGACACATACACAGACACAAACACACACTCACACCGTGACACATTCACACAGACACAGACATAGAGACACACACACACATGTTCATACAGAGACATACACAGACATACACAGACACACACACACCGAGACACACACTCACACCGAGACACACACACACAGACATACACAGACACACAGTCACACTCACACCGAGACACACACACTGACACACACACACAGAGACACACACTCACACCGAGACACACACACACAGACATACACAAACACACACTCACACCAAGACACACACACACACTCACACCGAGTCATACACACATAGGCGCGCACACACACACACCAACGCTCACACCGAGACACACACACATAGACACACACAGACACACACACTCACATGAGACACCCACGCAGAGACACACACAGACACACTCATACACACACTCACACACACAGACACTAACATACACACAATAACACTTACTCACTGTCACACACAGAGACACTCACATTAACACAAAACATACACAGACACAGTAACACACACGATACATACGCAATCACTCATTAAACACACACAGACACACTCACACTAACACCACGCTCACTCACTCACACATACAGACACTAACTCATACACTCTCGCACACACACTAATACATACATATACACACTCTCACACATGTTAACACACACGCTTCCACACATACACACTATCACACAAATACTAACACATGCATAAATACACAGACACACTAACACACACACACTAACACATATTCTCATACACATACACACACACTAACACTCACAGATACACACACAGGTACACACAGAGACACACACTGTCATACACACACACTGTCACACACCCACACTCTCTGCTGTCTGTCAATGGCTTGGTTCAGAGCTCTCTCACCTCCCAGTCAGAAGATTGTGATTTTATGTCACGATACAGAGACAGAAGCAGATGTCTCCAGGCTGACAAACAACAACATGTTTAGCACCGTGTGTACTTGTTCACCAGATGTGAGAGCCCAACGTTTATTGCCCGTCCCTAGTTACCCCTTGAGAAGGTGATGGTGAGCTGCCTTCTTGAACCTCTGCAGCCCGTGTGCTTTATGTTGACCCACAATGCCCTTAGGGAGGGTCTTCCAGGAGTTTGACCCAGTGACACTGAAGGAATGGCAAAATATTTCCAAGTCAGGATGGTGAGGGGCTTGGAGGGGAACTTGCAGGGGGTGGTGCTCCCATGTAACTGCTGCCCTTATCCTTCTAGATGGAAGTGGTGGTAGGTTTGGAAGACCTGAGGATCTTTGGTGAATTTCTGCAGTGCATCTTGAAAGTAGCACACATGCTGTTGCTGGGCTTTGGGGGTAGAGTGAATGAATGTTTCTGGATGTGGTGCCTATCAAACAGGCTGCTTTATCCTGGATGGTGTCGAGCTTCTGGAGTGTAGTTGGAGCTGCCCCCATCCAGGGCAAGTGGGGAGTATTCCATCACACTCCTGACTTGTGCCTTGTAGATGGTGGACAGGCTTTGGGGAGTCAGGAGGGGAGTTACTTGCTGCAGGATTCCTAGTGTCTGACCTGTTCTTGTAGCCGCTGTGTTTATGTGGGGAGTCCAGTTGAGTTTCTGGTCACTGATAAACCCAAGGATGTTGATAATTGGAGATTCAGTGATGGTGGTTAGATTATTTCTTATGAGTGATGGTCATAGCCTGGTATTTGTATTGTGTGAATGTTACTTACCCCTTGGCAGCTCAAGCCTGAGTTTTATCCAGATCTTGTTGGATTTGAACATGGACTGCTTCAGTATCTGAGGAGTTGGGAATGGTGCTGAACGTTGTGCAAACATCAGTGAACATGCCCACTTCGGACCCTAGGATGGAGGGAAGGTCATTGATGAAGCAGCTGAAGATAGTCGGGGCGAGGACATTACTCTGAGGAACTCCTGCAGAGATATCCTGCTCCTTTAACAAGGTGGTGTTGTCTGGGTCAGTGCTGAGGGAGTGCCGCACTGTCAGAGGGTCAGTGCTGAGGGAGTGCCGCACTGTCGGAGGGTCAGTGCTGAGGGAGTGCCGCACTGTCGGAGGGTCAGTGCTGAGGGAGTGCCGCACTGTCGGAGGGTCAGTGCTGAGGGAGTGCCGCACTGTCGGAGGGTCAGTGCTGAGGGAGTGCCGCACTGTCGGAGGGTCAGTGCTGAGGGAGTGCCGCACTGTCGGGGGGTAAGTGCTGAGGGAGTGCCGCACTGTCGGAGGGTCAGTGCTGAGGGAGTGCCGCACTGCCGGAGGGTCAGTGCTGAGGGAGTGCCGCACTGTCGGAGGGTCAGTGCTGAGGGAGTGCCGCACTGTCGGAGGGTCAGTGCTGAGGGAGTGCCGCACTGTCGGAGGGTCAGTGCTGAGGGAGTGCCGCACTGTCGGAGGGTCAGTGCTGAGGGGGTGGGCACTGTCGGAGGGTCAGTGCTGAGGGAGTGCCGCACTGTCAGAGGGTCAGTGCTGAGGGGGTGGGCACTGTCGGAGGGTCAGTGCTGAGGGAGTGCCGCACTGTCAGAGGGACAGTGCTGAGGGAGTGGGCACTGTTCGAGGGTCAGTGCTGAGGGAGTGGGCACTGTCGGAGAGTCAGTGCTGAGGGAGTGGGCACTGTCAGAGGGTCAGTGCTGAGGGAATGCCACAGTGTCAGAGGGTCAGTGCTGAGGGGGTGGGCACTGTCGGAGGGTCAGTGCTGAGAGGGCTGCACTGTCGGTGGGTCAGTGCTGAGGGAGTGGGCACTATCGGAGGGTCAGTGCTGAGGGAGTGGGCACTGTCGGAGGGTCAGTGCTGACAGAGTGGGCACTGTTGGAGGGTCAGTGCTGACAGAGTGGGCATTGTTAGAGGGTCAATGCTGAGGGAGTGCCGCACTGTTGGAGGGTCAGTGCTGACGGAGTGGGCACTGTTGGAGGGTCAGTGCTGAGCGAGTGGGCATTGTTAGAGGGTCAGTGCTGAGGGAGTGGGCATTGTTAGAGGGTCAGTGCTGACAGAGTGGGCACTGTTCGAGGGTCAGCGCTGAGGGAGTGGGCACTGTCGGAGGTCAGTGCTGACGGAGTGGGCACTGTCGGAGGGTCAGTGCTGAGGGAGTAGGCATTGTTAGAGGGTCAGTGCTGAGGGAGTGGGCACTGTCGGAGGGTCAGTACTGAGGGAGTGGGCATTGTTAGAGGGTCAGTGCTGAGGGAGTGGGCACTGTCGGAGGGTCAGTGCTGAGGGAGTGGGCATTGTTAGAGGGTCAGTGCTGAGGAAGTGGGCACTGTTTGAGGGTCAGCGCTGAGGGAGTGGGCACTGTCGGAGGGTCAGTGCTGAGGAAGTGGGCACTGTTTGAGGGTCAGCGCTGAGGGAGTGGGCACTGTCGGAGGGTCAGCGCTGAGGGAGTGGGCATTGTTAGAGGGTCAGTGCTGAGGAAGTGGGCACTGTTTGAGGGTCAGCGCTGAGGGAGTGGGCACTATTGGAGGGTCAGTGCTGAGGGAGTGGACATTGTGGGAGGGTCAGTGCTGAGGGATTGGCACTGTCGGAGGGTCAGTGCTAAAGGAGTGGGCACTGTCGGAGGGTCAGTGCTGAGGGAGTGGGCATTGTTAGAGGGTCAGTGCTGAGGAAGTGGGCACTGTTTGAGGGTCAGCGCTGAGGGAGTGGGCACTGTCGGAGGGTCAGCGCTGAGGAAGTGGGCACTGTTTGAGGGTCAGCGCTGAGGGAGTGGGCACTGTCGGAGGGTCAGTGCTGAGGGAGTGGGCATTGTTAGAGGGTCAGTGCTGAGGAAGTGGGCACTGTTTGAGGGTCAGCGCTGAGGGAGTGGGCACTATTGGAGGGTCAGTGCTGAGGGAGTGGACATTGTGGGAGGGTCAGTGCTGAGGGATTGGCACTGTCGGAGGGTCAGTGCTAAAGGAGCGGGCACTGTCGGAGGGTCAGTGCATACCAAGTTGCCTTTGTTTGTCTGTACTGACACCTTCAGGGATCTATGGACTTGTACACCAAGGTCTGGACTCCCCACCATTCATTGTTTTTAGCCGTTATGGAGATCCAAAATGTATCATCTTGTAATTATCAGAATTATCGGTGAACTCCATCTGCCATTGCTCTGCCCAATTTACTACCTGATCGATATCAGACTGTGGCCTGAGACCACCGTCGTCACCAACAACAGCTCCACCAATCCTCGTGGCCTGAACAAACTTCCCAATTACACCGTCTACATTCACATTGCAAGACATTAATGTACATAACAGACAGCAAGGGTCCCAGCACTGATCCCTGCTGTACACCACTGGTCACAAACTCCCAATCACAAAACAAAACCCTTTGCCTCCAACATGTTCACCAGTTTTGGATCCAGCTTCCCAAACTGTCTTGAACCCATTGGGCTTTTATCCTTTGGACCAGCTTTTCATATGGGGCCTTGTCAAAGGCCCGACTAAATTCCATGTCAAACCCCATCAGCTGCACTGGCTTCATCAATGGATTTACTTTACTTTTCAAACCTCTCAGCTAAATTAGTCAAACAGGATTGCCCTGGAATGAATTTCACGCTGCTGGCTTGGTTCAATTCCAAGTATCGATTAATCCGATTCTTCAGAATCTTTTCCAGTCATTTTCATATCCCTGACATCAGATGAATAATGAAGGGCTTTTCTGATGAAGGGCTTTTGCCTGAAACGTCGACTTTCCTGCTCCTCAGATGCTGCCTGACCTGCTGTGCTTTTCCAGCGCCACACTTATCAACTCCAATCTCCAGCATCTGCAGTCCTCACCTTTTGCCTCTCAGAGTAATTGGTCTGTAATTACCTGGACTATCCCAGCTGCCTTCTTAAAAATGAGCCACATTGTTTATCCTCCAATCATCTGTCACTTCACCTATGGCCAGCTAAGTGTTAAATAGCTTCGCCAACACCACAGCAATCACCTTCCTTGCCTCCAATAGCAGCCTGGGATACATCTCAGCAAACCCAGGGTGATGTATGCACCATATTCCCTCTTAGTAGCTGCCTGAGGAAGGAGTGGGGACTCTGAAAGATTGAGGTTTCAAATAAACCTGTTGGGCTATAACTTTTGACTTTATGACCTTATTGTGAACAACAAGCCCAGATGGACCAGCATCAGCCGTGTGGTACATCACTGGTCACAAAAATATCACTGCACCATCACCCTCTGCTTCCCGCCACTGAGCTAATTTTGGATCCAATACCAATTGGATCTCCCCCTGACAAATCCAGACGGGTTATCCTTGATGATTTCTTGCCTCTCCCAGCTGAGATCAGTTCTGTCCCTCAGAATTTTTTCTAAACCTTCCTCTACCGCAGACTCCCCGGCCTCTGTCTTACAGCGTTCTCCCAACCACCATTTTGAAATGCTGGGAGCACATTGACCTGTTGGCCAGGTCTCTGGCACCTCTCCTGTTTCCAGAGAGGATTTGAAAATTAGGGACGAAGCCCTGACATTTTGTCTGTTGCCTTCCACAGCAGCCTGAGATACATCTCATCTGAGTCTGGGGACCTGTCCAATTTTAAGCCTGCTTAAACCATTAATATCTATCCCTCTCTCTGCTAATCTGTTCAAGTGTATCACTGTCATATGTCCCTTATTTCTATATCTACGTTGTCTTTCTCTGTCTGAACACAGCACAAAGTACTTGGTCAAAACCTTAACTATGAAGAAAACAGGTCCTGTCAAAATGTCTCCAATAAAAACTACCGATAAAAACACCTCAAGTCAGAAGTTTAACAGAACAAAACGGCCGCAGAACGCTCCGAGAACTAAGCAATGATGCCCACCACAGACTTCGAAAATACAACCGGGAAATTACACGCCAAAAACCGTTATTCAAACAAGCAACAAATCCAGAATGGACAGACACGGTAGAACGGGCCATAAACACCAAACAACGACAAACACAGATAAAGAAAAATCAGGGCCTGAAGAAAAAACTTGACAAACTCACAAAAACAGATAAAACCGATAACACAGGGGCATGGATAAAGAACTTATCAGACCGGACCCTATCAGACACAAAAAAGCGGTTCTAGTAAAAGGATTAAATTTCAATTCCCGAGACGCTGACAAGAAGGATTTCCGAGGGGCATTAGAGACCACATTGAAGGACAACAAACTCACGGAAGAAACACAACAAACGATCAGACAGACCGTTGCACCTACTCTGAGCCGAAAGAGGGAAGGAAACAAACTGAACACACAAGAAAAGAAAGCCCTAGAAAACCTCAAAAAAGACAAAAACATCGTTATATTACCTGCAGACAAATGTCAGCTCACAGTCATCCTGAACAGAAGGGACTACATCGAGAAAGCCAATGCACTACTCGCAGACACCAACACCTACCAACAGGTGACACTAGACCCAACCCCACGACTAGGAAACAACATTCCATATCTCCTAAAAAAATTACACAATTCTGGACAATTAAACAAGATGGAATTCCAGAAAATGAAACCAGACGGGACCAACACCCCACGATTCTACGGACTACCAAAAATCCATAAACCAGGAGCCCCCCTCAGACCTACAGTCTCACGACCCGGAACACCAACTTACAGACTGGCCAAAGAACTACACGCAAGACTGAAATACCTAGTAGAAGAGTCACAGCACTCCATCCACCCCACCCAGGAATTCCTAAAAATCATCAAAAACTCCAAAACAGAGGAAGACGAAGCAATGATCGCATTCGACGAAACAGCACTGTTCACCTCCATCAACATCGACCTGGCAAAGGAACCACTTACCGCACTTTTAGAACGGACCATCACACACACCCCACCCACCATCAATCACATTACCAACGAAAACATCATGAAGCTAGTGGACCTGTGCCTCACCACGCACTTCACTTTCAACAACATAGTCTACAAATAAACCAACGGCACATCCATGGAATCTCCGCTATCAGGATTCATAGCAGAAGCGGGAATGCAAAGGCTACAACAAACAGCCCTACCAACTATCAAACCAAAAATCTGGGTCCGCTACGATGAAAAAAAAAACCATTTCAACTGGGACAACACATCTATCCTGGGACAGGCTAAGCAAAGACATGCCAGAGAATTCCTAGAGGCCTGGCACTCCAACCACAACGCCATAAACAAAACACATAGATCTCGATGCCATCTATCAACCCCTCAGAAAAAGAGCAGGAAATGACATCACCACAAACCCCAGGAACCCCATCCAGGAGAAAGTTATAAATAGAAAGCAGGAGACAACAGCTTCACTTCACTTGGAGGTTGCCACTGATGATGTTACCTAGACAGGTAATGAAATGTCTGGAGATCAAACCTACAGCTCAGCGAGCAAACCTACACTCTCAACCTCAACCTGAGCTACAAACTTTAACTACATCATCCACACGTAGATTGCCACCTTGGCCCCTAATGGGCCCTACTCTTCCCATGGTTATCATCTTGCCTCTAATATACTTATAAAATACCTCTAATAGAAGACTTTAGCATCCAGATGATTCATACATTGCAGTCGAAGGATGTGATTATGGAGATTTGAAATGTTGTTGTTAAAATAGTTGATGAATCTCTGTCAGATATTTACAGTCAAAACAAGACCTTACCCTGAAAAGAAAGCAACACAACTCGACAGACAGTCAGAGCTTCTAAAACAAAACAAATCAATCCTTGGTGTTGAATACAATATATGTCCAGGCATGGATAGAGGTGGAAACAAACATGTCAGATATGATCTAACGTCAATGTCAATACTAGGACCCTTGCTTTTGGTTCCAGCTGTCTTTAAATATTCTAGATCTTGGTGTGCAGAGGACAATTCCAAAGTTTGCAGATGACACAACATTTGGAAAAATTGAAATTTGTGAGAGAATGTATATAACTTCAAAAAGCCATTGACGAGTTGTTGCACTGCGCAGACAGGTAGCAGGCAAAGTGTGAATTGGTATGCTTTGTATAAAAACACAGCACGGCAACAGAAAATAAAGATACTGTTCTGAAGACTGTGCAAGAAGCGAACAGACTGAGGTGTATGTCTGTATAGGTCATTAAAGGTAACGTGACATACAATACTGTAGGAACATAGAGTACTAGAGCAGAGAGGGTATGCTGACCTCAGCTGAAGGATTGTACATCATTCTGGTTGTCATACTATCAGGAGGATGTGACTGCATTGGAGAGAGTGCTGATGAGGTTGATAAGAACATTTCCAGAGATAAAGCATTTTCCTCACAGAAGGAGAGAATCGGGATTGTCTTCCTTAAAGAAAAGGCTAAGGGGAGATTGATAAAATATTTCAAAATCATGGGAGGTCAGGGTGGGGTAGACTGGTCCTGCTCATAAATGAATGGGAAAGGCTTGGAGGGATATGGGTCAGGAGCAGGCAGGTGGGACTGGTTTGGTTTGGGATTATCTTGGGCATGGATTGGTTGGGCTGAAGGGTCTGTTTCCGTGCTTTATGACTCGATAAAAGGATTGAGAACCAGATGGCACAGTTTTAAAATGTTATACAAATCACAAGGTGATTTAAAAACAATGTTTAAGATAAACATGAGCATCCAGGTTTGGAATGCTCTGGGTGAGGCAGGTTAAATTGAGGCGATCATAGCAGCGTTGGATAATTATTTAAACAGAAACAATGTTCAGGTTACAGGGAAAAAGGAGGCTTCTGGCATTACCAAAATGCTCACAGCTGGTGCAGGTATGATGGGCAGAATGGCCTCATTGTGCCCAGTAACATTGTGATTCCATGACAAAGTGTACTCAGAACAATTTATTAGTAATACATGAATGTTCCATCATTTGCTGCATGATTTTCGTAACTGGATTCCCCAGAGACAAAGGGAGATTCAGTCCGGGAATTCCAAGAATCAATGTTTCACGGGGGCGTTGTCTACAAAGAGGAATTTCAGGAGATTGGAAATGTTGAGGAGGGATTTCTCTGACTCAAAGACATTGCAAAATCAATAGGGCAATTATGCAAAAAATAAACATTTGTATTCGTAAAGTGACATTGGTCAGGAGTTGGAGTTGGGGTGAGAGTAGGTGGATGTGAGCATAAGAGGTACAGTTAGTAAGTTTGCAGATGACACCAAAATTGGAGGCGTAGTGGACAGCGAAGAGGGTTATCTCAGATTACAACAGGATCTTGATCAGATGGGCCAATGGGCTGAGAGGTGGCAGATGGAGTTTAATTTAGATAAATGCAAGGTGCTGCATTTTGGGAAAGCAAATCAGGGCAGGACTTATATACTTAATGGTAAGGTCCTGGGGAGTGTTGCTGAACAAAGAGACCTTCGAGTGCAGGTTCATAGCTCCTTGAAAGTAGATAGGACAGTGAAGAAGGTGTTTGGTATGCTTTGCTTTATTGGACAGAGTATTGAGTACAGGAGTTGGGAGGTCATATTGCGGCTGTACAGGACATTGGTTTGGCCACTTTTGGAATATTGTGTGCAATTCTGGTCTCCCTCCAATTGGAAGGCTGTTGTGAAACTTGAGAGAGTTCAGAAAAGATTTACAAGGATGTTGCCAGGGTTGGAGCTACAGGGAGAGACTGAACAGGCTGGGACTGTTTTTCCCTGGAGCGTTGGAGGCTGAGGGGTGACCTTATAGAGGTTTATAAAATTATGAGGGACATGGATAGGATAAACACAGAAAGTCTTTTCCCTGGGGTCGGGGAGTCCAGAACTAGAGGGCATAAATTAGATTCCCTACAGTGTGGAAACAGACCCTTGGGGCCAACCAGTCTACACACCCTCCGAAGAGTAACCCACCCAGACCCATTCCCCTCTGACTCATACACCTACCACTATGGGGAATTTAGCATGGCCAATTCACCTGACCTGTGGGAGGAAACCCATGCAGACATGGGGAGAATGTACAAACAGACAGTTGCCCAAGGCCTGGAATTGAACCTGGGACTGTGGTGCTGTGAGGCTGCAGTGCTAACCACTGAGCCACCGTGCCAGGATAAGGGTGAGAGGGGAAAGATATAAAAGAGACCTCAGGGGCAACTTTTTCATGCAGCAGGTTGTACGTGTATGGAATGAGCTGCCAGAGGAAGTGGTGGAGGCTGGTACAATTGCAACATTTAAGAGGCATTTGGATGTGTATATGAATGGGAAGGGTTTGGAGGGATATGGGCCGGGTGCTGGCAGGTGGGACTAGATTGGATTGGGATATCTGGTCGGCATGGACAGGTTGGGCCGAAGGGTCTGTTTCCATGCTGAACATCTCTATGACTCTAAGTGAGGAGGGGTACAGGGTCAGGGGTCATGGTTATTGGGGTCAGGGGTTCATGTTGAGGTCATGATGGGTCAAGGTCAGTGGGACCAGATGAAGGTCAAGGGTCATGGTTATTGGGGTCAGGGGTTCATGTTGAGGTCATGATGGGTCAAGGTCAGTGGGACCAGATGAAGATGAAGGTCATGGGTCATGGTGAAGGTTTCCGGGGTGTGGGGAGTGGGGTAACGGGAGTCTCTTGCCCCCGGCCCCCCTGAGGGTGGGGAAGGGGGAGACACTGTGTCTGGGTAAGGAAGGGGAGGAACCGGAAACCCCGGAACCAACATCCGCCGGAAGCGCACCCGCCCGGACCCTTTATACAGGCGGAAGGTGGAAACCGGAAACACCAACAACAGCCGGAGACGTTAGACTCTACACTTCCGGCGGCGGTGAGTACGGCAGCATCGGGACACCCTCCCCCCCCCCCGGGACACACACTCCCCCCCCCCCCCCCCCCCCCCCCCCCCCCCCCCCCCCCCCCCCCCCCCCCCCCCCCCCCCCCACACTCTCCCCCCCCCCCCCCCCCCCCCCCCGGGACACACACTCCCCCCCCCCCCCCCCCGGGACACACTCCCCCCCCCCCCCCCCCCCCCCCCCCCCCCCCCCCCCCCCCCCCCCCCCCCCCCCCCCCCCCCGGACACACTCCCCCCCCCCCCCCCCCCCCCGGGACACTCCCCCCCCCCCCCCGGGACACACTCCCCCCCCCCCCCCCCGGACACACTCCCCCTTCCCCCCCCCCCCCCCCGGGACACACTCCCCCCCCCCCCCCCCCCCGGGACACACTCCCCCCCCCCCCCCCCCCCCCCCCCCCCCCCCCCCCCCCCCCCCCCCCGCACACACTCCCCCCCCCCCCCCCCCCGGGACACACTCTCCCCCCCCCCCCCGGGACACACTCTCCCCCTCCCCCCCCCCCCCGGGACACACTCTCCTTCCCCCCACCCGGACACACACTCCCCACCCCCCACCCGGGACAAACTCTCCCCCCACCCCCATCCCCCCCGGGACACAATCTCCCCCCCCCGGGACACCCCCCCCCCCCCCCCACACACACCCCCCCCCCCCCCCCCCCGGACACACTCTCCCCCTCCCCCCCCCCCCCCCCCCCCGGGACACACTCTCCCCCTCCCCCCCCCCCCCCCGGGACACACACTCCTCACCCCCACCCCACCCCCCCCCGGGACACACACTCCCCCCCCCCGGGACCCACACTCCCCCCCCCCCCCCCCCCAGGACACACTCTCCCTCCACCCCCCCGGGACACACTCCACCTCCCTCCCCCGGGACACACTCTCCTCACCCCCCCCCCCCCCCCGGGACACACACTCCCCCCACCCCCCCGGGACACACTCCCCCCTGGGACACCCCCCCCCCCCCAGGTGAATGCCCGGGTGTGCCCCCTGGGTGCGGTGGTGACTGGGTGTGTAACACACTGTGACACTGTGCTCGGTCAGAGAGATGGTTACAATCAAGGGACAGGTTCGGATCCGCGAATGGGTCAAAATGTGAGGGTCACGTTTATTGTGGATAAGTCTGACGTTATCATTCTGGTCAGAGAATTTATCATCTAAATGGGGTGTAATTACAGAGTGTTTTTAGTACAAGGTTTGGAGGAGCCGGTGTTGGACTGGGGTGGACAAAGTTTAAAAATCACACAGCACCAGGTTATAGACCAACAGGTTTATTTGGAAGCACTAGCTTTCAGAGCGCTGCTCCTTAGTCAGGTAGGTGGGTGTGGAGCAGGACCAGAAGACACAGAATTTACAGCAAAAGCTAACGGTGTAGTCTGGATGTCCTTGTGCATGTATCACTTGGCCTTTCATCGCTGTCCTTATCTTTCATTCCCTGGCAACTAATGACTGATGGCATTGACAGTTGGGGAGGAATACTGAAACGCTGGAGATTCTAGAAGGAGGACTTCTGGTGCTAGGGCAAACAATTGGCCACAATTTGTTCACTCAGAAGTTTAGATTACTTACAGTGTGGAAACAGGCCCTTCGGCCCAACAAGTCCACACCGACCCGCCGAAGCACAACCCACCCATACCCCTACATTTACCCCATACTTAACACTACGGGCAATTTAGCATGGCCAATTCACCTGACCCGCACATCTTTGGATTGTGGGAGGAAACCGGAGCACCCGGAGGAAACCCACGCAGACACTGGGAGAACGTGCAAACTCCACACAGTCTGTCGCCTGAGGCTGGAATCGAACCTGGGTCCCTGGCGCTGTGAGGCAGCAGTGCTAACCACTGTGCCACTGTGCTGCCCTAAGGTGCTGAGAGAATCCAAGGTTATTGGATGGGGGAAAGAATTGATTTGGAATTTCAACCATAATCTAATTAAATAACGATGCAGGCTCAATATGACCGGTTACTGCTTTCCAAACATCAACTAGTCTTTCTCTTCTTTGCAAGTAAATGCATTGTTTCCACTTAATCACAATGAGCTCTGTTGGGCCACTCATTAACCAGCTCTTTTAAGAAGAGAGAGCCCAGCTTATTTATCCTTATCTACTGGGTGTAAGCTGGAGTTGTGGGATTGCCCCTGGGGCATGTCCATGTTTCTTAAATGCCTCACGTTCACAGTTGCTACACGTTTAATTCTCCCTCATAGGAAAGATGTTGTTAAAGTTGAACGGTTCAGAAAAGATTTACAAGAATGTGCCAGGACGGGTGGTTTGAGTTTTAGGGAGAGGCTAAATAGGTTGGGGCAATTTTCCCTGCACTAACAGAGGGCATTCATCACTGTACTTATTGAAGTTTATAAAATCATGAGGGACTTTGATAGGATAAATAGCCAAGGTCTCTCTTTCCAAGGTAGAGAAGTCCAAAACTGGAGGAAATAGGTTAAGGTGAGAGGGGAAAGATCGATAAGGGACCAAAGGGATACCTTTTTCTCACAGAGGGTGGATGGAATGAGCTGCAAGTAGTGGTGGAAGCTGGTACAATTAAACTGGCATCTGGATAGGTACGTGAATAGGAAGGGCTTAGAGGGAAGTGGGACTAGATTAATTTAGGAAATATGGTCATTCTGGATGAGTTAGACTGAAGGATCTGTTGCCATGCTGTACAACTCTGAGCTCTTCTGTCTTTGTCCCCTCCGAGCTGCCCCGATGTGAGGTTGCGATAACACATGTAGCCGCCTTCCTCAAGGGCAGTGTCACGGCATTGTCTCCAATGTGAGCTGAACGGAGTGGAGACTCTTACACTGGGCTGGATTTCAGAGAAATGGTGTTCTGTTCATCTCCCAAGCTTTCAGCTGACTTTGTCTTAACTCCATCAGATGCTCGTGGGACAGATAGACATGTTGATGACACAACACTATTAAGATTCATGCCTGGAATCTGAGCTGTGTTTATTGATCATTGTTTGAAATCCTGAAGAATTCACTCTCATTCCCTGATCCTTGCTCCTCTGCAGTTTTCCCTTTTATAAAAATCTGACTTTGTGATGTATTGACAGAACTCAGTCCTAATCTCTGGTTGCGGATTACAGGTCAGAAAGAGAGTATTTATTGATGAGATTGAGGTGTAGATCAGACACTTGTAAAGCTCCTTCAAATCGAGGGCACCAGCGTTCACATTTCCAGCACCAAATCACACTCCGATTTCAGGAGGTTGTTCTTTTGTCATTGAAGTCCTAGACTGGGCAGTTGGTTTAGTTTGCTGCCTCATTTCTACTTCTCATTGATGAGATTTTGCGTCTCTTTTTCTGCCTCTCTCACACGACCCTATGACTTCAGGGCCGTCTGGGGAGTGAGGCGTTAAGTTTCTGGAGTCAGGTCCAATCAGATATTTATCTGGAAAGCCGGTATATGCAAGAGCTTCCATTGGGTGAGTTCCTCAGTCAGTCAGTGTAAGGGAATGGGACAAATGTGCTGTAAAGGTTGAGAGAGTTTGTGAGAGTCAGCCTGTGACAGTCCGTATGCAAACAGCTCTGTTAATGTATCAGTTACCCTCACTTCTTCACGCCTCTCTGTGTTCCTGTTTCACAGACCATGTGCTTTATGATGACAACAGCTGACTGAGGGAGACATGCCGTATCTGCACGGATTCCGGCGCATTATCTTCGAGTACCAGCCGTTGGTCGATGAGATCCTCAAGGTTGCAGAGTTAGAGGAAGTGAGAAGCAAGGCAGCCAGTGGGAACCCAGGAAGGTGAATTTGAGGAACTGTGGGGGATCTCTGTGAGCTACTCTCAGCAGCCGTCTGCAGGAAAGAATTCCACCGACTCACTCCCCTCTGCGAGACAGAATTCCTCCTAATCTCTGTCTTAAATGGGCAACCCTTTATTCAGAGACAATGCTGTCTGGTCCTAGCCTCTCCCATCAGGAGAATCACCCTCTCACATCTCCCCCGTCAAGTTCCCAAAACACCTTGTACATTTCAGCGAGGTCTCCTGTCATTCACCTAAACTCCAACAAATACCAGCCAAACCCCCACTCAATCTCTGCTCATCCCTGGGATCAGCTGGAGTGAACCTTCTCTGGACTGGCTCCAATAACTGTATATTTTTTATTACATAAGGTGACCAGAATTGTTCACAGTATTCCAGGTGTGGTCTGACTAATAAAGGGCTTTTGCCCGAAACCTCGATTTCGCTGCTCCTTGGATGCTGCCTGACCTGCTGTGCGTTTCCAGCACCACTAATCCAGAATCTGGTTTCCAGCATCTGCAGTCATTGTTTTTACCTCCCGACTAATAGCTTGTATAGTTTAACTGTAACCTCCCAGTTTTAAAGAGTCATTGAGATGTACAGCATGGAAACAGACCCTTCGATCCAACCCGTCGATGCCGACCAGATATCCCAACCCAATCTAGTCCCACCTGCCAGCACCCGGCCCATATCCTTCCAAACCCTTCCTATTCATATACCCATCCAAATGCCTCTTAAATGTTGTAATTGTACCAGCCTCCACCACTTCCTCTGGCAGCTCATTCCATACACGTACCACCCTCTGCATGAAAAAGTTGCCCTTTTATATCTTTTCCCCTCTCACCCTAAACCTATGCCCTCTAGTTCTGGACTCCCCAACCCCAGAGAAAAGACTTTGTCTATTTATCCTATCCATGCCCCTCATAATTTTATAAACCTCTGTAAGGTCACCCCTCAGCCTCTGACGCTCCAGGGAAAACAGCCCCAGCCTGTTCAGCCTCTCCCTGTAGCTCAAACTCTCCAACTCTGGCAACATCCTTGTAAATCTTTTCAGAACTCTTTCAAGTTTCACACCATCTTTCCAATATAAAGGAGACCAGAATTGCATGCAATATTCCAACAGTGGCCTAACCAATGTCCTGTACAGCTGCAACATGACCTCCCAACGCCTGTACTCAATACTCTGACCAATAAAGGAAAGCATACCAAACACCACCTTCACTATCCTATCTACCTGCGACTCCACTTTCAAGGAGCTGTGAACCTGCATTCCAAGGTCTCTTTGTTCAGCAACACTCCCCAGGACCTTACCATTAAGTGTATAAGTCCTGCTAAGATTTGCTTTCCCAAAATGCAGCACCTCACATTTATCTGAATTAAACTCCATCTGCCACTTCTCAGCCCATTGGCCCATCTGGTCCAGATCCTGTTGTAATCTGAGGTAACCCTCTTCATGTCCACTACACCTCCAATTTTGGTGTCATCTGCAGACTCACTAACTATACCTCTTATGCTCGCATCCAAATGACAAAAAGTAGAGGACCCAGCACCGATCCTTGTGGCACTCCACTGGTCACAGGCCTCCAATCTGAAAAACAACCCTCCACCACTGCCCTCTGTCTTCTACCTTTGAACTAGTTCTCCCTGTATTCTGTGAGATCTAACCTTGCTAATCAGTCTCCCATGAGGAACCTTGATGAGCCTTACTGAAGTCCATATAGATCACATCTACCGCTCTGTTCTCATCAATCCTCTTTGTTACTTCTTCAAAAACCTCAATCAAGTTTGTGAGACATGATTTCCCACACACAAAGCCATGTTGACTATCCCTAATCAGTCCTTGCCTTTCCAAATACATGCATATCCTGTCCCTCAGGATTCCCTCCAACAACTTGCCCACCACTGAAGTCAGGCTCACCGGTTTATAGTTCTCTGGCTTGTCTTTATCACCCTTCTTAAACAGTGGCACCACGTTTGCCAACCTCCAGTCTCCCGGCAACTCACCTGTGACTATCGATGATACAAATATCTCAGCAAGAGGCCCAGCAATCACTTCTCTAGCTTCCCAAAGAGTTCTCGGGTACACCTGATCAGGTCCTGGGGATTTATCCACCTTTATGCATTTCAAGACATCCAACACTTCCTCCTCTGTAATATAGACATTTTGCAAGATGTCACCAGCTATTTCCCTACAGTCTATATCTTCCATATCCTTTTCCACAGTAAATACTGATGCAAAATAGTGATTTAGTATCTTCCCCATCTCCTGCGGCTCCACACAAAGGCCGCCTAGCTGATTTTTGAGGGGCCCTATTCTCTCCCTAGTTACCCTTTTGTTTTTAATATATTTGTAAAAACCCTTTGGATTCTCCTTAATTCTATTTGCCAAAGCTATCTCATGTCCCCGTTTTGCCCTCCTGATTTCCCTCTTAAGTATACTCCTACTGCCTTTATATTCTTCTCAGGATTCACTCGATCTATCCTGTCCAAACCTTACATATGCTTCCTTCTTTTTCTTAACCAAACCCTCAATTTCTTTAGTCATCCAGCATTCCCTACACCTACCAGCCTTCCCTTTCACCCTGACAGGGATATACTTTCTCTGGATTCTTGTCATCTCATTTGTGAAGGCTTCCCATTTTCCAGCCGTCCCTTTACCTGCGAGCATCTGCCGTTTGAACACCACTCTCCCCGCGCCCCCCCCGCGCCCCGCCCCCCACCGAACACCACCAATTATGTTAAAGCCCTAGTTAGTCACTTTGCCAGGGAACTGCATCCAACAAGAGACAAGTGAAGCCCCTCCCATAGACATGTTACCCCTTCTACCCTCCATACTGCCACCAATGGCCCAGAGAACTGAAACCCATCCTGTCCCCGTCAGTCTAAGAACTACCTGTTTGCCCATGGTTCACATGGTCATCCAGTGATAATTACCTTGGGAGCTCTGCTTTTCAGTGAGGTGCTGTCGGAGGGTCAGCGCTGAGGGCGGGCCGCGCTGTCGGAGGGTCAGCGCTGAGGGCGGGCCGCGCTGTCGGAGGGTCAGCGCTGAGGGCGGGCCGCGCTGTCGGAGGGTCAGCGCTGAGGGCGGGCCGCGCTGTCGGAGGGTCAGCGCTGAGGGCGGGCCGCGCTGTCGGAGGGTCAGCGCTGAGGGCGGGCCGCGCTGTCGGAGGGTCAGCGCTGAGGGAGGGTGCAAAGAGTAGAGGTGAGGAAATGTTGCCTCAGGTCTTAGGGGCTGAATGGCCTCCTGATTGTTGGTCTGAGCTCGAGTGTGTGACCTGAGAGAGACAGCAGGTGCCGTTGTGTCGGGGTTTTTGTTGGTTGAGTTTGGGTGATGTTGATTTCTCTGGTTGTGTTGCAGTGTGGACCCTGAGCCTGGAGCAGGGATGGTCACTTTGCTGGAATTGTTGGAGAGAGAGTCGGGATCGGCCTTTTACCAGGAAGCTGTCAGTTCCTCCCTGCTGAAAGTGTCGGAGGCTGGTCTCCTGTCTGCTGCTGAGCAGCTGCTGCTGCATGGAGCTGACCTCAATTTTGAAGGTTTGTGTCCTCTGACAGAGTGGGGTGGTCTCAACATCTCCATCAGTCAGCACAGAACAGGCCATTCACCCCTTCAGCTGCTTGCTGGCATTTCCACTGTACACAAACCTCCTCCCTACCCTCACCCTGTGCCCCTCATTCTTTTCTCCCTCGTGTCATCTTTCAATATGTTAATGCCGTTGTCCCTGACTGTTCCCTGTGGTCACAAGGTCCACGTTCTCCTTAATCTCTGGGTAAAGGCATTTCTGCTGAGTTCCCCGAGTGTTTATTCGGGACTGACTTAGCAATCCCTGATTCTGTTCACAGCCACAACTGGAAAGATTTTTGGGATATTTACCCAAATGAATTCCTTTGTTGTATTAAAAACCCCTGCCAGGTCTCCCCTCAGCGCCTCAAAAATATCCCAGACTGTCCAATCTCACCGGAAGTGAAGCCGACCCTGTCATTGTATTTATTTCCCTGGTGAACCTGGTTCTGTCTCATTGCTGGGTCCCTCTGGCTGTGGTCTGACTGACTTTTGTCTTTTCCATAGACCCTGTCACATACTACACGCCTCTGCATGTAGCAGTGCTCCATAACCAGCCTGATGTGGTGGAGCTGTTAGTCCGGCATGGAGCAGACATC